>NW_015386810.1:653147-676124 GCF_001527695.2 Protobothrops mucrosquamatus
CCTTAACCTCTATATAAACCTCATTCTTCTACACAATACAATTATATATACAATTATATGTACAATTATATGTATGTTCAATCCTATCGTTAGCTTAAGATCCGAGCGGTTCTTGATTCATACCAGCGATAAAATTTGTCCCAGATTTCGAAATATTCCAGTTCTGTCTTATCTTTCATAGCCATTGTAAGCCTGTCCATCTCTGCACATGATAAAATTTTATACAGGATTTCTTCTTCCGTTGGTCATTTGTTAATGTCACCTGTCATCAATATGATGATGATGCCCAGTTATAGATCTCCATCCTAGACTCATCAAGTATGACGTCCATGCATCCTTCCCCCATCCCAGTGTCAGAAGGCTGCGAGGCTTTGGACGGGCTCTGGATGAGCAAGAATTGGCTTCAGCTCAACCCAAGCAAAACTGAGTAGTTGTGAGTTTTGGATCTCCCTATTCCAGTGACTCATCTCCTTTAGTTATGGATGGGGTTTCATTTACCCCAGCTGCAACTAGTGCACAATTTGGAGGTTGTTTTGCACTCTCAGCTTTTGTGGTTTGAGTAAGGATCAGCCGTGCCCAAGATAGCCTTTGCAAGGATGCCCCTTACGTGCCAAGTGCACCTATTTCTACATTTGGTCTAGTGGTTAAGACACCAAGCTAGAAATTGGGAGACCATGAGTTCTAGTCTCATCTTAGCCATGAAAGCCAGCTGGGTGACTTTAGGCCAGTTACTTTCTCTCAGCCCAGCTCACCTTATAGTGTTGTTATGGTAGGGAAAATAGGCGAAAGGAATAGGTTGACCATCTTGAGTTACGTATAAAAATAATAAAGGCAGAATAAAATAATAAATGATTCATACCATGCTCACTTCCCTTTCGACTATTGCAACACATTCCAAACAACTGGGTTTAAATTGGTACCTTTGATGATTAGGCCATTAAGTTGAACACAGGTTTCACTTGAGTGGTCTTACCAGGTGCCTTAAGAAACTTAAGCATCCCAAACTTTCCAGATGTAAGCAGGTCAAGAATGCAACTCAGTTCTTGCACAAGACTGGATTAAATCTAATTGCCAATCTTGACTTTCGCTTATTGACCTTCAGATGCTGCCTTCATCGATAAAAGCAACAGATTTGTTTGTTTATCTGAAAGGAAGGCAGGGAGAGTGTCAGAGAGAGGAACTGAAGTTTGATTATTCTCCATATATTTCTGAAGGAATCAAAATGATGTCTCTTTCCCCTTACACAATGGAGCCTCTGTGCCTGCTTCCCTCTGGTTGAGTTGGTTGTGTAATGCTTTAACCAATTCCGGTTTTCTCCTCTGCCAAAAAAGAGGTGGTGATCAAGGCTTGGTTTATAAAAGGCAGGAGAAAACAAGTGCTTCCTTCATTATGATTTATGCTCCTTGGGTAAAATTTCTAAAGGAAGGTCCTGATGCGGTGTCTACTTTATCTGTATTGCCACTTGCCCTTTGCTTGGTTGGTGCTCAAGTTCCTAATGCAATCTTAAGTTCTAGATGTCACTCCAGGTGTGGGTCTGATGTAACTTCAACTGACTCTTAACCTCCATAAATTCCAATCTGGAAGTCATTAATCAGCAAGCAGGCCAGAGGATTGGGAATAGATTGGGGGATTGCTTAGAAATTGTATTCCATGGAATCCCTTGTAGATGATAAACCTTTTCTGTCCTTGGCTGATACAGGTTCATCTAGTGGCAGAAATAAGTGCTGAAAAAACCCAACATTTTAAAATTTCTACACTGCTCTCGACATAGATTTGATCTGGGGTGTTTGGAGTAATTCAAATGGTAATTCCCAAATGCTATTTTAGTTTCTCACTCTGTCTCCTTGGCCGCCGTGTCTTTTAAAAAAAAATAGATTAAATCTGAATCCCTAGGGGCACAACTCTGTACTTAGATACACAACTTGGGCACCAACCTGTGAAGAACTCCTTGAAGTTGGTGACACCCATTGATGACAGGGATGAGGAAACCCAGAAGCTCCATCACCATCCTTCTGAATGGCAAAGAGAAGAGTGTAATGTCTTGAGGGAAAAATATTCTATCTTGAATTTACATAGAAGATGCCCGCCCATTGCTCTGGGGACTGAAACAGAAAATACACCATCACCATGTCACCACGATGTAAAAAAGATGTTGAGACTCTAGAACAGGGGTAGGCACAGGAATTCTGGGAATTGAAGTCCATGAGTCATAAAAGAGCCAAAGTTGCCTACCCCTGCTCTAGAAAGAGTGCAGAGAAGAGCAACAAAGATGATTAGGGGACTGGAGGCTAAAACATGTAAGGAACAGTTGCTGGAATTGGGTACGTCTAGTTTAACAAAGAGAAGGACGAGGGGGGACATGATAGCAGTGTTCCAATATTTGAGGGGCTGCCATAAAGAAGAGAGAGTCAAGCTATTCTCCAAAGCGCCTGAAGGCAGAACAAGAAGCAACGGACGGAAACTAACCAAGGAGAGAAGCAACCTAGAACTAAGGAGAAACCTCCTGACAGTTAAACAATTAACCAGTGGAACAACCTGCCTCCAGAAGCGGTGAATGCTCCAACACTGGAAGTTTTTAAGAAGAGACTGGACAGCCATTTGTCCGAAATGGTATAGGGTTTCCTGCCTGAGTAGGAGGTTGGACTAGATGATCTCCAAGGTCCCTTCCAACTTTATTATTATTATTATTATTATTACTTTTAACTCCAAACTAGGATACTGTGTCACACATTCCCCAAATTTAGAGAAATGGTATTTAAAGCATATAGGCATTAGGTCTCATTGGCTTATTCTGGTAGGTCCAAGATTTGTTCATTTAACGCTAACCATGAAATTGATGTACTGGGCAGACTTTCAAATGATGTGTGTGGTCATTTTCCATCGGAAACAGAAATAACCATAATGAAAAAAGACAAGCACTATGGAGAATCCTCTCTAGTATTTATCACATGGCCTAAAAATGGGATTGGCAGCTTTTCAGACCTCATAAGATATTAGCAGTTTCATCCTGAGATGTCATAAGATGATATGCAGGAATGCTGACAATCCCACAAGATTTGGCAATTTCTGATGTTTCAGTCATTGTGTAAAAAATAAAAATCAGAATATTGTTTTAAATTTAATTTGGGAGGTTACTTAATGGGTATGGTTTTCAGACGTACGGCATCTCTGGTCCCTGATAAGTTGGAAAACATTTTTTTTTTTACAGCCAGTGAGGGAAAATGTTACAATAATGGTGATATTTTTGCTTGCTCATAACTTGCACTCTGAGATGGTAGTGGTTGTCCATCCCTTTTGAGCAATAAGATAAAGACCAGAACCTTTGCAGTGTTCTCCTTGCTCTACAAACTTTTAAAACATAACATTTTGCTTTTAAAAAAAGAGGTTAATATCTCTGCTGCTGTTCCTGCTGCCAGCAGGCAGAAAACTATCTGGAATTTCTTAACCATACACATCTGGTCCTTTGGCAGAAGCAGACTTTCTGAAAGGTGACATGACCAAGCTGTAGCCTCACTCCTTCTTCTCCATATGAATAAGTTTCTGGTGGTGGTGGAGGAGGAGGAGGAGGTGGTGGAGGAGGAGGGGGGGGACTTTATTGAGGCTAAATAGGGTTACTTTATCTGGACTGAAAAATCCAGATGAGAGGGAAGCAAAGAGTCAATGGGTTCTATATGTCTTCACTGCAGGCCAGTTTCCTTGTATGACTTTCAAAAGAAAAAAAAATAGTTCTCCATTTTCAGTTTTCTAAACCAGGGGTAGTCAACCTTGGCTCTTTTATGACTCGTGGACTTCAACTCCCAGAATTCCTGAGCCAGCTAAGCTGGCTCAGGAATTCTGGGAATTGAAGTCCACGAGTCATAAAAGAGCCAAGGTTGACTACCCCTGTTCTAAACTATCCGTTAAAATGCTTTCAGATGAATATAGCTACCCATGTACTCATTCGTTGGGAGAACTGGCTACTTAGGGAGGGATGAAAATCATGCTACAGACATGTTTAAAAGTTTACTGTCATTCACAGTAACACCTTGAGTGTGAAATGTGTTCTGTGCAATGCTTGGTACACATCCCCAACATTCGAGTTTGTGGAAAGTTTCCACTCCCCCCAGGCCCAGGTGTAACCCTAAGGACTCCCTGCCACCACTATTTCAGCTGTCACAGCGAGCTTGTCCTTTGTGAGCAGGACTTTGGAACAGAAACTTTGGACCTTAGTCAAACGAACGAAGAGTTGGGGGTCATATGAGATGCCAATAGTAATTGGACTGGCTTACTGCTTTTAAAATCACCATCTCCTCCTGCTGCAAAGCAAACTGGACAGAGTCCAAAATAAAATTACCAAACTGAACTGCCATCGGTCTGGGTGAAGAAAGAGAAGGATTTTGACTGTAAGGTTGGTCAAACTATGAGGCAAGGTGAAGGCAGGGAGATAGAGAATGGTGATGGTGATTTTTGCAGCCAAAGGCCAGAGGGAACTTTGCAGTGATGTAGCAACATTATGGGAACAGATGTTTTGGGCCCCTTTTGAAGCCTGGTCAAGGGACCCATCTTGAATGTAAGCTTGTTCTTTGAACCCAAATATTATTTTGACATTTTTGGTGGAGTGACTTTTGAGGTTTGTGAGGTTTGAACTATTCCAGTGCAAAAATGGGGTGGAGGTGGGAGCCGATTCTTCCTCCTCGGATGAAGCAGCTACCCTTGCGCAACCCATTCCAGGAAAGGTTCAAGGACAGAAGTGGCCCTGGTGTCTATCTTCTCCTCAAGCACAGCCATTTCAATATTGCAAGAGTTAAGTGTCATTCTAATCAGTGTCCGTCTCTGGAATAGGGCTATTTCCCCCCCCCTTTAAGATAAGATAAGATAAGATAAGATAACCTTTATTGTCATTTTTATATTGTGGGCACGATGGCACACATCAAAAATGAAATTTAGCTGCCCGCTCTCAAAGTGAAACATACATGACACACACCTAAACATACTATGAACAACATATGTATAGACCCACATCCCTACATATATGTAGCAAATAAATATTAAACATTGTCCATCTTGAATATATAACGGAAGGAGGAAGCTTGAGAGTTCGCAAGGTTAATGCTGTATGGAATGAAACTCTGGCTGAATCTGGATGTTCTGCTTCGGATACCATGAAACCTCCTCCCAGAAGGTAACAAGGAAAACAGGTCGTGAAGAGGATGTGTAGTGTCCCAGATGATCTTATGGACCCTGCTCAAACAACGCTTCTGTGCTATGTCCTGGATGGGAGGGAGGGAGGGAACTGCCAATGATATTTTCGGCCATCCTCACCACTCTCTGCACCTTCCTGTCTGAAGCAGTGATGCCTCCAAACCAGACTGTGATGCTGTATGACAGGATGCTCTCAATTGTCCCCCTGTAGAAAGTGGTCAGGACAGGGGAAGGAAGATGTGCTTTTCTCATGCGGCGCAGAAAATGCAGACGCTTCTGTGCCTGCTTCACCAGTTTCTCACTGTTGAGCGACCAAGTCAGCATCGACCAAGTACTCTGCTTTCTGAACAGAAAGGATGCTTATGACTTCCCCCATTTCCACTCTCCCAGGTGTAACACTAAGAACTCCAGTATATGTTTGCTCTGAGGGAGGAAGTCACCACCGATACGCTGAAAGATGAAGAGTGGAGAATGCATCCTGTCTCTTTTGTCTCTCTGAAAAGAAAAACAGCTAGGAGCTAGGGGGAGATAAATAGCCCATCAAAAGTCTTTTTGCACAAGGGAGTGAAATGTGCACACTCCTGGGGAATGCCCAAGAGCATAACAATATCCAAGAAACCTGCTGGATGGCAGCATCGTCTCACCTTCCAGCATCCACTTCCTATAGTTCTTCCTGAGAAGAAGCCTCCAAGTGGGACATAATACAGCCAAGTCGCCTTTAGAGGCATTTGATTCTGAGGTTGGGGGTTCCAAGGCGTCCCTTCCTCCCACAGGGATACATTTTGCTTTACGAACTTCGCCCACTCCTTTCCCCAGGAACCAGGCCAGCCACTGCTGCCGGGTGTCGTATTTTGCTTTTCTCACAGCTTAGTCATCTCTGCTTTCCTCCCTCTTGCTCAGCAGTAATCAGTTCCAGATCTTGGAGACTTTTTGAAGGTGGAAAGCCTCTTTTTTTTCCCCCTCCCCAAACACCCAGCCAAGCTAAAATTGCTTCCAAAAAGGAGGTTGTGACATATATTTCCTCTATTTACCACAGTGGGTGGTTTTGAAAGCTTTTGTAAACAGAGCTGGATACGTTACCCTATGTCTGATGGTCTGCAATGCCCACCCTGGATGGGAAGAAAAGGAGAGATTCTTACTAAAGCAAAAACTCTCCTGGTCCAGGCCAAGGACCCCCAATTCCAGCATCCCATCTCTAATAAAAACTCAGTAGCATGCCTACCATATTTGAGACCCAGAGTGGATCGTTTTTTTAAAAAAACCTCCCTCCTCCATTGCCATTGTGCCATGCCACCTACTTGATCGGTGTGAAGCAGCAATGGTCCAATTCTACATTTTTAATGGCCTCCCCTTGTTGCTCTTCAAGTCACCAGACAATGCATCCCCTTATTTCCTATGCCTGGAGTTGACTGGTCCCACCACCCTCCTCTTCATAAGCTACTGCCAAGCAGTAAAGAGGAATATTTGTAGCTCAGGGTTCAAGTGAAGGGTCCTTGGTGCCCTATAGGCTTGGTTGCTTTCTTGCAGACATTTCGTTACCCAAACTAGGTAACGTCATCAATGCTATTGTTGTTCTTAGTTGCGAAGTCGTGTCTGACCCATCACGACCCCATGGACAATGTTCCTCCAGGCCTTCCTGTCCTCTACCATCTTCTGGAGTCCATTTAAGCTCACGCCTACTGCTTCAGTGACTCCATCCAGCCACCTCATTCTCTGTCGTCCCCTTCTTCTATTGTCCTCAATCTTTCCCAGCATTAGGCTCTTCTCCAGTGAGTCCTTCCTTCTCATTAGGTGGCCAAAGTTTCAACTTCAGGATCTGGCCTTCTAAAGAGCAGTCGGGGTTGATCTCTTCTAGGACTGACCGGTTTGATGGCCTTGCAGGCCAGGGGACTCGCAGGAGTCTTCTCCAGAACCATAGTTCAAAGGCCTCAATTGTTTGGCGCTCAGCCTTTTCTTATGGTCCAACTTTCACAGGCATACATTGCAACTGCAGGAAAACAAGAAAACAACCAAGCTCAGTGAGCATCAAGGACCCCTACTGTCAATTGTCTAGCCCGGGGCGGGGAGTTGTCTCTAAACTTGGCAACTTTAAGACTTGTGGACTTTGGCTCTGAGAATCCCTCAGCCAGCCATTGACTTTGCTTGTCAGAAGCTGGCTGGGGAAGGTTTAAAAAAATGGTGATCGCATGACCCTGGAACAGCGCAACTGTCATAAATGCATGCTGATTGCCAAGGGCTTGTGTTTCCATCTGTTTTGTGAGTTACACTTTTGCTGTAACTTAGAATGGTCAGTAAATGAATGGTTGTAAGTCAAGGACTCCCTGAATGTTGTTATTTGGTGGTACCCCTTAAGGCAGTGGTCCCCAACCCCCAGTCTGTGGACCAGCCCCGGGCCGCGACATCCCAGCAACTGGTCCGCACAAAGTAGCAGGATGCAGACAGCACACAAAGCCACACCCCCTCCGGTCCACAGAAAAACCTCTCTCCACGGAACTTGTCCCTGGTGCCCAAAAGGCTGGGGATCTCTGCCTTAATGGACTTTTGCTGACACGAGGACTAAAATGAGGAGATTTTTATGAATTTGTTTATAGATAAGAGATGGCATATAGGAAGATTATTGGTTGTGTTTTAAGAGGGTGACGAGTTACTAAAATTGTTTATACTTGTGATAAAGTATCTTTATATCATTCTTTCCTTTCTCTTTAACGTATTCTAATTTTTCTTTCTTTCTCTTCTATTCTTCTATTCTTGTCTTTTGTTCCATTGTAGCTCTGATGCTCCAGTAATCAAAGCAACCAGGGAACAGGCTGTCCTTTGGTTCCTACTTCCTCTGTAGATCCCTGGAAACTTTGTAACAAGAAATAACTGATCCTCCAGTTCCATAGAAACAAAGTAGCAATGTTCCTACACTGCAACTTAAAGTTATGGGGGTGGGGGGGAAAAAACCACCCAAAGGGAAGTGAAGCTTTCAGTGCTGTGGGCAGGGAACGAGAAAACAAGGGGAGAAAACAAGGGGATCGTGTTTTCCCCAGCCTGGGCAGAAATGGAAATGGTGCTTAGTAGGAGATGTAAAGGCAGAATGGAATATAAGCTTCTGGGGTTGAAGCCAGTTCATTGACAACCACACGAATATTAAAACCAGATGACCAGTGGAAAATAGCGTACCCCATTACATCCTTGAGACATTCCCGATTCTCGAGCTTCATTGGTTGGTTTCTGAATGCAATTCAGGGTGTTGGTTATCTCCTATATTTGTTTTATTTTATTTTATTTCGTGTATCAAATTTATTTGCCGTCCATCTCGCACTTCAGGTGACGCTATAAATCCCTTTCCAGAAAGATCAGGCAGAGCAGCACCCTTTGTATTGATAAAACCATGTACTCTAGCGGTGTGTTTTTCAAACTTGGTGACTTCAAGATGGGCGAACTTCAACTCCCAGAATTCCCTAGCTTAAAGTCTTAAAAGTTGCCAAGTTTGAAAAAGACTGATCTAGCGAGACCCAAGAAGCACACATTCTCTGTGGCGGCACCTGCCCTCTGAAATAATATCCTTGCATAGATCCAGATGACTATGATATTCAGTAAACCTGGCTATCCTCCCAGGCTCTTGGACAGGGGGATGGTTGAAGTCATAGAGATTGGAATTTTGGTTTATATTTGCTCGAGGAGCTTTATTTGTAAAAGCATTTTTTTTTCTTTTGCACTGTTCCTATTTTTAAATTGTAAGCTGTCCAGCCTCTAAATTGTATGTATGTATGTATGTATGAAGACATATATACACTGGCTACAGCCAAGGACAGCAACTGTCTATTGGGGAAGGATCTGCCAGGCACTGTGGCCAATCAGAGCTGGAGCTGCCACCAAAATGGATTGAAGCATGGATCATACATGGAGGTCTGTTACTGAAGTTGCCCCAAAGTTGCAATATGTGTGTGCGTGTGTGTATGTGTGTGTGTGTATACATGTACATACACACAATAATAATAATAATAATAATAATAATAATAATAATAATAATAATAATAATAATAATAATAATAATAATAATAATAATAATAAAAGTTGGAAGGGACCTTGGAGGTCATCAAGTCCAACCCCCTGCTCAGGCAGGTAACCCCATACCATTTCAGACAAATAGCTGTCCAGTCTCTTCTTAAAAACTTCCAGTGTTGGAGCATTCACCGCTTCTGGAGGCAGGTTGTTCCACTGGTTAATTGTTCTAACTGTCAGGAAGTTTCTCCTTAGTTCTAGGTTGCTTCTCTCCTTGATTAGTTTCCATCTGTTGCTTCTTGTCCTGCCTTCAGTGCTTTGGAGAATAGCTTGACTCTCTCTTCTTTGTGGCAGCCCCTGAGATATTGGAACACTGCTATCATGTCCCCCCTCGTCCTTCTTTTCATTAAACTAGACATACCCAATTCCAGCAACCGTTCCTTATATGCTTTAGCCTCCAGTCCTCTAATCATCTTTGTTGCTCTTCTCTGTACTCTTTCTAGAGTCTCAACATCTTTTTTACATCGCGGTGACCAAAACTGGATGCAGTATTCCAAGTGTGGCCTTACCAAGGCATTGTAAAGTGGTATTAACACTTCCCGTGATCTTGATTCTATCCCTCTGTTAATGCAGCCTAGCACTGTGTTGGCCTTTTTGGCCAACACATATGAGTGTGTGTGTGTGTGTGTGTGTGTGTGTGCATTATACATATTGACATCTTCCTCCGCAACCCATCCATCCTTTTTTCTGGCATTTAGAAGATAGGCCAGAGCCATATGTGTCATGTGCCATCAGATTACACAATAAGAGGAATAATTTGTCCTCTCCTCTTAGCAGAAATGGCTCATTAATGGGAGATTACAGATTTAAAAATAACATTTTAATGGCCACTCCAAATTCCTAGGACACAAAGCAACATGCAAAAGGGGACACGGAGTGTGAGAGCATTTTGATTGGCAGAAGCTGTGCAAAAAGAGTTTGGCTCTGAGCTTTTAGGAGGCTGGACTGCTACTCCTTTATGACTTAATGTCCTACTTGAACGGTTATTTTCATAACCCAATCCTTTTTTGCCTATTTTTGGTAATGGCACCCAACTAAAGAAACTTCCTATCTGTCTTTGTGGTGTAATCTATAGAGGAGATAAACATCTGAAACTGAGGGAGGAATCTAAACCTCTTCTGTTTTGAGTTTCCAGGACCTTTCTTACATTATTGTTTATTTTTATTGGCTGCATTTACTTTAAATGATATTTATAGCCTCCGCCTCTTGGAGCTCAAGGCAACCACCACCACAGGCGACGGTTGGACTAAGAGGCAGTGACAGTCCAAAAGTTCCAATGAACTTACCTAGCAGAATGTGGGTTTGAACCTGAGTCATAACAATATGACTCCAGTTCTCCAACTACTACTCCATATTGGCTCTTTTTCCTATTTAGTTCCAAAGTAGCCTATACTGAACTATGTACCAACTGCCCTTACTCACCCTCTATTCATCTGCTCCTATATAATAATAAGAAGAAATCCTTTATTGTTAAAGTATAACATGTGTACAATGAGATTGGCTGAGCCTCACTTCGTGCACCCCCCCATCACCACTCACAATGACAACAAACACACAATCTTATTACACTATGTGAACTTATTGCACAATGCACCGGCCCCGCAAGTCTATCATACATGGAGTTATTTCCCATTCAGGAGTCTGACAGCCCATGGGTAGAAACTGTTCTTCAACCTGTTGGTACAGCTGGCTATGCTTCTATATCTCCTACTCAATGGCAGGAGAGTAAAGAAGTGCTGACCAGGGTGTGAGTTGTCCCTGAGGATTTTCCTCACTCTTCTAAGGCAGTGGGCCCTAGCGATAGTGATATCAGCATCTTCTTTCTGGTTTCCAGCTTGGATAAAGGACACTTCAGAATATATATTTGCTTTCAGTTTTGCAACACCCTAAAAGATTCAAAATGCATCTCCTTATACACTTACTTAGGAGGAAAATGTTTTTTGAAAACTGAATGGAATAAGTGAGAGTGTGTTAAATTGCTGCCCAGGCTGTAGAAATCCTGCAAATGTTTGGGGTCTCTCTCTCTCTCTCTCTCTCTCTCTCTCTCTCTCTCTCTCTCTCTCTCTCTCTCTCTCTCTCTCTCTCTCTCTCTCTCTCTCTCTCTCTCTCTCCTCTCTCCCCATCTCTCTGTCAATATAATTTATCTTCAAGAAAGGATGAAAAAGTTTAGATACCCAATCTGATGGAAACAAGTAAGCCTTGCTGAGTTCAATGGTGCCTGGTTTCTGCATATGTTATTATTGGTCTCTTAATAAAATATAGATGTGTGGGGGCAAGCTAATGCCAAGTTTGGTAAACCAGTAACAGTTTGCAAGTTTGGGCATTTCTGAAGCTAAACACAGGTAAATATGTCATAACCTGTTGAAGAAAAAAAGAACCTTGCCAAAGAGAATTTTATGAAGGGTGTATGAAGTGAAGCAACTGATTACTGCAACATTAAGTAATCATCGTATTTTATTGCTGTGTGCTGTCATAAATTTACTAACGTGAAATAATACATTTTAAAAGAAATAACTGAATCAAGTAAGAGCTACAATGTACCAGTTGCAAATCCTCTTTTAAATAAGCAAAAATAATCACTGGTATGTTTGTCTTAAATACTGACATCTTTTAAATGTAGAGTTTTTTTGCAAGTAGACTCATGCACTTTTCTCTCTCTCTGTCTGAAGATAAATCCAATCGAGCAATTGATCTGAAAAGTATTGAGCACAACTGAGTCAATCGTGCTTACAATGATAGTCTGTAGAGGGTGACATGTTAATGGCACAAGGGGCTATATAGCAAGCATGAGCAACAATAAGTTGGCTTGCAAGATAGGGCATAGCTGAACAGTCCTATTAGAATACTATCCACTAGCCAGCAATTGCTGGTGGTACTGTCCCTAGTGCTTAAATGCAAGACTAGTTAAGACAGCGGTTCTCAACCTATGGGTCGCGACCCCATTTGGGGTCGACCGACCATTTCACGGGGGTCGCCAAGCAAGGCTGTCCGCCATTTTTTTTGTCCGCCATTTTTTCCCCCTTTTCCGGCGGGTGCCTTACCTCCCTTGGGCTAGGCCAGCTGGTGGTCGGCCTGCTCCGTCTCTGCCGCTTGCCAGCTACGCCTCGGCCGGCGCAGGGGGCGGAACCACGCATACGTGGCGCTCCCGAGCAGGAAAAGTCCTCGACTTATGACTGGTTGGGTAGTCCTCGACTTACGACCGGTTTAGTCCTCGACTTACGACCGGTTTAGTCTTCAACTTATGACCGGTTTAGTCCTCGACTTACGACCGGTTGGGGGTCGCAGCATTAAAAAGGTTGAGAACCACTGAGTTAAGAGAAGTGATTGGTGGATCCTCCTTACCTTAATTTCTTCTCCTACTAAACATTTTCTATTGATATCCATCTCTCTCCACAAAACTGAGCAAGGGGATTATAGGCAAGTGCTTGGAAAGGAGTTGCTTCTTTCTTGTTTCCCAAACCCAACTAACAGGGAGGTCCTCTGTGCCTGTGACCTCCTAGACTAGTTCTGAACAAAGATCTAACACTTTTCTGAAACAGTGCTAACATTGTGTTTCTAAGGAGCAGCATAATACCTCAAAAGTGCTTCAGAACACACCATTCAGGCAATAGGTGAATACTGGTGAGGCTTCTGCAGAAACTAGATGTCCATGTGCTTCTGCAACCTAAGCCAAAATAACCATGGAAGACAGTTCTCAGTGACTAAAGAAGTGGGCGGATGCCAAGAGCAGCCAGAAATGGCCAAGAGTAGCTAGGCATCTCCCACTGTTGACCACATCAGCAGCAGCTGATGAATAATGTTAGATCATACCCATGGCAAAATATGAGTTTGGAGAAGGGCAAAACATGGCTTTCAAACAGGAACTTTAAGCTAAAGTTATGAGGTGGGATGAGATGGAAGCAATGCCATATTGATATTATTATTATTATTTTTATTATTTTTATTATTATTATTATTATTATTATTATTATTATTATTATTATTATTATTATTATTATTATTATTATTATTATTATTTTAAAAAGGTGGTTACTGGGGCAAGTTGTACTGAAGTTTGGGAGACATGTGGATGAGTCTTTAATTTCTGGAGTAGTGATCCCAGTTTGCACAGATTCGTATCAGCAAGGTTGAAATAAAACCAGATTTTGGTTGCACTTCTGGCATATTGGTCAAATTACATAAACTTACTGGCCAGTGTGGGTAGAACTAAGTATTCAGTTTCTGCATATGTTTTCACAATATATCTTCCCTCTTTCCATAACTCCTCAGGCTCTTTCTTGCATTTTAAAAACATTGATTCAGACTATGTTCTCAAAATTTGCCAGCACAAGCTTAATCGGTACGTTTAACACCAATGATTAGTGGTTTGTTTCACAATTTATCCATGAAAGTGTCTTGCCTGATTCAACTGCACTCCTCTCTTTTATTTCCAATTACTGAGACTACTTGCTTCTAATGTTGTCCCCTCAACAATGCCTGCATATATTCTGTTTTTATGCTGCTTCAAAGCAGGCGTTGGCAATAAGCAAAGAATTCTCCTTGCAAAGTGCAAAACACAATTAATTGAGTTTCCTACTTCATTGTGTTTATGTAATCCACATCTTCCTATGAGTCTAAATTCTGGCATTTCTCCAGTTCTTGCATTCCACTGCTGTTATTACAATGTTTCTTAATGATGCATTTAATCCCTATACTGTGTTCCTCCATGGCATCTGGTAACAGGAGCTCACCCTTCTACTGGCATTATTCTAAAGATCAATGGACATCTTCTGCCATATCAAAATAGGAAGTAATATTTATCTCTACACTATGAGGTTGATGTTACTTGGGGGGGTTTGAATTACTGATATTCAGTACTCTGGAATACAAGGAACATTTGAGAAACGTGTTGATAAATGTTACAGGCTATTATGCTGATTATTCCCATAATATGTTTAGTACATGTTCAACTCTTGTTCCCCAAATATGCCCAGGTTCAATTTTCATGCATTCCTAATTTCTGATTACCTACAGCTGGCTCCCACCAGTGGTGGGATTCAGCCAGTTCACACCACTTCAGCAGAACCGATAGCTAATTTTTTGTTGCCCAGGCCCAGAATGGAGTTCTGGAATCGGCATCCACACAGAGAACCAGTTGTTCACATATTTGAATCCCACCACTGGCTCCCACACTATCATCTCTCTTCTTCCCGTACTTATGAGCTTAGGGCTTGAATTCCTATAAACATAGTTTATCATAGCTACCTGTCCAAACCCCCGAAAACTTAGCAGTACAGCATTGAGGAATATAGTTAGACTACTACCGAGCGTTGTCCTGGAAATTAATCCGGTGAAATGAATTTTCCATTGACATTGCAAATCCTCACTCAAGGCAAAAATGCTGAAGGGAAGGGAGAGCCGTGATTGAAAAAGAAGGAGGATAGACTGGACCAGGTGCAGTGGGACATAAAACCTGAATTTGTTTGTTTGCTTCAAAAGAAAACAAGCTTAGTTTGATCAAAGAGATACCCAACAAGTAAATGGCAGAACTTGGATCAGAGCATGTGGGAAAGTTCTCCAGATGGTTAGTTTCTAGGTTCATCTAAGGACTTTTCAGTTTCCAGAAGTCTAAATGAACAGATGGACAGTGATTAATATTTATGTTACTTATATGTAAAGGTGTAGCTCTATATGTATGTTGTATATAGTATGTTTAAATGTGAGTTATGTATGTGTACACTTTGAGAGCAAGCAACTAAATTTCATTTTTAATGTGTGCCATTGTGCCCACAGTAAAAAATGACAATAAAGGTTATCTATCTATCTATCTATCTATCTATCTATCTATCTATCTATCTATCTATCTATCTATCTATCTATCTATCTATCTATCTATCTATCTATCTATCTATCTATCTATCTATCTATCTATCAACAGATTCACCTAAGGTTCAGTACAATTTCTTAGGGTGTATGAATATATAAGCCTGTAAGCCAAACGCTGCTGAGATGGGAGCCCTCAAAACATTTTGTGTACTGTAATCTCTTTAACTGCTGAGTTTTGTTAAGTAAGATAAAATGAAGCTGAGGGGCTTTCAAACCAAATAAGACAAGAGAGGGTGGATAAAATAAACCTGAAAAAAGTAAATAAAGAAAAATATAGTTTTTATTCTGGACAAGCTAGTTACTATGGATTGAAATAAAAATAAGGGGGGAAAGACTGAACTCCTGAAGAAAGTCAAAGTACACATGTCCTTCAAGAACAAACTAGCCACCCCTTGAGAAAAAGTCATCAGAAAATCAGGGCAGTTCCAGTAGCTTTCTGGGCTATGCTTCAGGTCCTGCCTCTCTGTTTCTCTAACAATGAGGCCTCTTTCTCTGGCTTGCTCTTGAGAAAGTCACGGACGATGTTCCACTGTGTCACTCATACCATATGACTCCCCTTTGCTACATCTTGTGGTTTACACAGAGAGATCTTGAACGGAAGTTAAGGAGTAACAGGATCCATGTGAAGCCAGCAGTTGACAATGAAGAGTCTGAGATCCTTTTTTTCATGGCTGGAGTCTGAGAGCACTTTGTTTCTATCTTGGACATTATTTTTAATTTAATCTCCAAGACTTACGTTCCCTTCATACCTCAGCTGCAGCCCTTTCAGTTGTTTTAACTTACCGGGCAGAGTTCCTGCGCTTATTATTTGATATATTGTACCCTACTCACTGGCATTAAGATGCCCTGCGAGGGTTTGTATTTCAAAGGCAGGATGCACCCTGCCCCAGATAAAGAAAGGCATTCTCTGTCAACATCCATAGCTGTTCCTTTAATAGAGGCTTGACGTGCATTTCTCCTTGTACTGTGAAATGCTTCCTTGGCTGAGATGTACAGATGGGGGTACACTTAAAAGTGCAAAAAGCAGACCACTTTTCCAGGAATATTCTATTTTGCCAGAAGTTGATCATATTCACACACACCACCACCACCACCCCCCCCCAAGAAAAGGGAAAGATAATTTAAATGGGTGTTTGCTGAATGAATTATAACCAAAGACGTGGGGTCCAGCTAATAGAAAACAATCCTCTTGAATCGGAGGCCTTTGATATAAACTTGAAATACATTATTGCAGCCAGAGCCTTCCTGCCTACTGGGCTTCCTGTATGCCTTGTCCCACTAGCTCTTGTTTGTGGCATAAAGCACATTTTGTAGTTTTATGCCCTCCCCCCCCCCGCTCCCCTTCCGTCCTTAGGCGTTTTCCTGAGTGGAGCCACTTGAGCAAGGCAGAAACGGGATTCTGGGAAGCTGGTCTGCCACACAAGAAGGTTTCTATGGAGGCCCCCAGGCTGGCTCCCTCACAAGCTGCAGGGAAGGTTTATGGCTTCTTCCCTGCATGAAGCCCAGCAGTGTGACCAACCTGCGGTTGAAATTCGCCTTCCTTTCCCAGGTCACCTCCTTTCGTCTGGCCTCCTTATCACAGGCCCGGAGAACAGCCAAGATCAGCAAGTGGAGCTACAGGCTGCAGAATGAATTTCCTGTGGGGAAGGAAGGAAGGGTTAGTCTCTGTTGTGGCTCTTCTGAAGGGTAGCTCTTGGAAAAAGCTGCCAATTCCGCACAGGGAGCAGTGATCTTGGACACCCCACTCTCCCCCCCACTCCACCCCACCCTTCCCTTCTGGTGCATAATTCGAACCACTTGGGTTCTGGGAATTATTAACTCACATTTGTCACGGTTAATGTCCAGTGCAATGCTTCCTCCCCCCCAGTAGCCTAGAGCTTGGAAGCTAGTGGCTCTCCAAATGTGACAATCATCATCACAACTTCCAGGTAGTCGACTGGCCAGAGAAGTTGGGAGTTATAATTCAGCAATAGTTCAACTCAGAAGTTACCTGTCCCTTCCTTAGTACCATCCTTGATGTATCTTTTTACCAGAGCTATCTTTAATGTTCAGCTTCTTAACAGGGCAAGGGAGAACCACTCAAGCCAGAGTGAAGCTGTGGATTGCAGATGTGACTATGCTTAATTCCCAAAAGCTAAGGGGGTCATTTTGCCTTTTTCGGAAAGCTGAATGTTGTTGTTATGGCAAGAAGCAAATCAGACTTCAGTTTCCTTTAAATCAATGCAGCATGGCTAAAGTTCCCCCCCCCACACACACAAATTATATAAAGTTGCTTAAGTGATCACGTGTCTGACTATTATCTGATACTTGATTGGGAAATTTCAGCGATGAGGACAGAGAAGAAAAGAGGGAGACAAGAAGAGAGATTTGGTAAGTCCTTGATACCTCTTTGTGATTCCTTGGACTTGCTTCCAGTCACACCCTGTGCTAATATAAGTCTAAAAATAAATAAAAAAGCATTCCTCCTTCATTTTTTCTTAAGATGGGGTGCTCTATTTAAGTTCTTCAAAACCATCAAGAGATTTCCCCCATCACTCTTCCTAAAACTGCAAGTGAAATGTAACTTTTATTGTTACTGGAGTGGAATATTATTTTATAGTTGATTAGAAATCTTATTACCAGGGCTTTTTTTCTCATAGAACGTCCAGAACGGAGTTCTGGCACCTTTTTTGGATGGAACCTTGTAGTATAGGCAAGGCGGGTTGTATGACATGTGTGAGCTCCGGCACCTTTTTTTTTTTTTTAGAAAAAAAGCACTGCTTATTACTATCAATGTACTTCACATTTAAATAATGCTTTTGTACTGGCTCATTTGTGGGGCTTATTGCTTTAAGAACTACCATGCACCCCTGTGGGAAAACTGCACTGAGTTTTCAGGCAGCCTTCCCCACCTTGGTGCTTTTCAAAAGCATTTGACTACAACCTCCATAGTCCAGGATTATGAGCAGTCAACTGCAACATTTCTGGAGGCTGGGAAGTGAGGACATCAGCTTCAAGAAGGCAGAATGAACTAATACTTTAATCGCCTGCAATATAAAATCGCTGGAGTGTTTTCCTAAAGTGTATAAATGAACTAAAAATACAGTAAAATACAGATAAACAGTTCAGATCCACAAAGAAACACCGAACTGGTAAAACCCCCCATGAAAATATAAACACTCTCACACAGAGAGATGCTAAAGAGTCTCACAGGCAATAAGCAAGTACAAAGTCTGGGTTTTTTACTGCCAGGAAAGTAATGGAGGGGCATTATAGTGCAGCCATTAATTCTTACAAATGCCAAAATCTCCCTCTCAATGCACATTACCTGTCATACTGACAGTTCTTTCATGCAGGGTGAATGGAAGCCTGTTTGGAGGTGCCATCACTTTAAGGCATGAACCAGCCACAGAAGGAATGTATTCAGATGAAGAGGTTCAGCTAGTGCAGGGGTGGCCAAACTTGGCAACTTTAAGACTTGTGGACTTCAACTCCCAGAATTCCTCAGCCAGCCCTGGGAGTTGGTCCACAAGTCTTAAAGTTGCCAAGTTTGGCCACCCCTGAGCTAGTGGATAGGCATATATGTGCTGTTGGGTCATCATTTCAGGGATATTTCCTTACCAAAATAGAGAAACAGATGACCACAAATGGGTAAAAAAGCATATAGAACATAGAACATACCATAGAATAACAGTTTTGGAAGGGACCTTGGAGATCTTCTAGTTCAACCCCCTGCTTGAGTAGGAGACTTTATACCATTTCAGACAAACAGTTGTCCAGTCTCATTTTGAAAGCCTCCAGTGAGGGAGCACCCACAACTTCTGAAGGCAAGCCATTCCATTGATTGATCGTTCTCACTGTTAGTAAATTTCTCCCTAGTTCTAGATTGCTTCCCTTTCTGGTTAGTTTCCAACTAAGTTCCTTGTCTTGCATTTTGGTGCTTTGGAAAATAGTTTGATCTCCTCCTTTTTGTAGGGAGTCCCTCAAATATTGGAATAGTGATATCAGATCACTTCTAGTCTTTTCATTAGAGTAGACATACTCAATTCCTGTAACCATTCTTCATACATTTTAGCCTCCAGTTCCCAGTGGGAGCAGGAATGACTTCCGGCTTCCCCATTGAGTTTCCTTATGGGAAATTTCATTCCCTTGGGAGTCATTAGCCCCAGATTTTGGACACATTCTTTAAGTTGGTTCATTTAAGGTTCAAAAACTGTTGCCCTATGATGTACTGTTTAAGGTTAAAGGTTATGGGAACAATTATTGTAGTAGTGTAGATGATGTGGATACAGATGTGGATACAGGTATGAATCAGGGTATGTTGGGCCCAATTTTCAATGGTCCCCAGTCTATTTCAACAATCCTCTTTCTCCACCCTTCTGAGAAAAGTCCAGCAGAATTACTGATTTTATTTAATTAAGGCTGCCCTTGTCCAAACAGATACTGAGTGCTTAAGATATACCTCTTGTAATACATAAATTAAAACACACATCTAAAACACTGTTTGGACTGTTTATTCCCAATATTCAGAAAAAAGGATTTGACAGAAGGGCCACAAATACTTTTCTGCAGACCAGGGAAGAGAGACAGGTCTTAACAGCTCTCTGGAACCCCTGGACAGTGGGAATTGTCCATACCTCCAGGGAGATGCTGTCCCAGAGGGCAAGTGCTGTAACAGAGAAGGCAGGCTTCCTTGGTCCCACAAGGTGACAAAGTTTAATTGAGGAGACTTAGAGCACATCTACTCTGCCAAATGCAGAGATGGGTGGTTCTTCAAATAACCAGGCCCTGGTGGAAAGTGGCTTTGAACCTGCCTCACTCGAATGCTGTCACCATGTTGTTGTTGTTGTTGTTGTTTTGGTCTCTCTGCTGTTGCTTCATCTCTTGGAGTGTTTTCAGCTGCCGATTATCGCAGAAGACCATCAATCCTTGTGGCATATAATGCAACAGTTTCTTTCATCCACTCTCTTTGGCTGTGCTTTGAAGCATTGTTAATATCTGCGGAATCTCTGGAGACAATTAAAAGAATATAGACAACCTTTTAAAGAAGAGACTGGACAACCATTTGTCTGAAATGGTATAGGGTTTCCTGCCTGAGCAAGGGGTTGGACTAGAAGGCCTCAAAGGTCCCTTCAAACTTTGTTATTGTTATTGTTAGTTATTGTTATTGTTGTTGTTGTTGTTGTTATCCAATGCCTCTAACATAGGGTCTTCAATTTTGTTTCCAGGAATCTTATGCTTCTTTTTGACTGCTGCATGGTAGGGAATTTGTGATCTTCCCAATGTGGATGAACTGCAGCTTCATCACTGCCTATCCAGGGAGTTGTAATTCAGCCATATCTGAAGAGACATGTGCCCCAGGTCAATGATTTGCAAACTTTGATCCAAAGAGCTCTGGAATTCCTTGGAGATTTCTCAAGAGGTTCCTCAAGTCAATCTATTTTCCAAAGCACATGAAGATCAGACAAGGAATAATGGATGGATACTGATCAAGGAGAGATTCAACCTAGAAATAAGGAGAAATTTTCTGACAGTGAGAACAATCAACCAATGGAACAGTTTGCCTTCAGATATTGTTGGTGTTTCATCACTGGAGGCTTTCAAGAAGAAACTGGACTGCCATCTGTCAGAAATGGTGTAGGGTCTCCTGCTTGGGCTAGATGACCTACAATATTTATTCTATTCTATTCTATTCTATTCTATTCTATTCTATTCTATTCTATTCTATTCTATTCTATTCTATTCTATTCTTAACAGCAGATTATTTCCCCTAAAAGGCTGTCTTATGACTCTTTTCCTGGAATGCACAGCTGTAACAGAGAACTAACTATGTTTCACCATGTTTTATTGGGTCATACCAGGTCATGATTAGACTCAGCCAGAGTTTTCATTGCCCTATGTAAACTGAGAGTGCATGCTAGTGGACTCCTTTACAATGCATAAGGTAGCCTTTTCTACAGGTGGGGCTTCAAAAAAGATGGAAAGTTTGAACCCATTGGTCTATGTTTGGCACCAAGTTTTGAATTGGCTTGGAATGGTTCCTGAAACGTTGAGATACATTAAGTATGATTTTTTTGGGGGGGAAAAACCCACACAAACAAATAGCCTTCAAGTTGAGCGAAGTTGATCTGGTGGGTTTGGCAGCCCTGGCTTGTTGTGAAGCGATCTGCTATTCCAGATGGATGAAACAAGGGTCACATGGCTCTAGATGATACGGCGTTAATGAAGAGGGCAGGGCAAGGAGCCACAGGACTGTTGGGCAGATCTAGAAATATGTGCTGGGAAGTATGCAACCAAAATGTTCTGCAATATCTTCTGTAAACAGCACACACCAGAAACAGGCTATTTTTAACGGCTGAACTCTAAACAATCTTGAATTTGAGATCTAACTCCAAGCATCCCTCCCTCTCCCTTTTCCTGTCTCAACATGGCAGCAGCTTTCAAATGTACTCTGTGATGCTGAATCCCATCCCTCGTTTTGCTTTGACTTATAAAGGACTCATACATAACTACATAGAGCGAAGCCCCCTCTTCCCTCCTCCCATGTCCCCTTCACTTGGTGCAACAACACTAAGCAGATGAAATTCTGGAGCTGGATAATGCTTTCTTCCCATAATAGCCACATTTTTGTCCCCCTGGCGGTCAGTTAATTCTAATAATCTGATTGGGCTGTGATTCAGCTTGAGATCAATATCAGTTTCATCTCTAGGCAATTTCCCATATTATGTGGGTGGACTAAATCTACTGGTCTGTTTGGTTCTCCGGAACAGACAGTACTTTCCAAAATAAGATGAGGAGGGGAGCAGCTGTTGTCCAGGCTGGCTGCAAGTTAAAGAAACTAAAGCACAATGCAGATGGAGGGCATCTGGGAAAGAAAGAAAGAAAAAAGAACTACCTTAGAGGAACCTATAAAAAAGTTAAAAGGGGGCCTCTCTTGATCTGAAACTCATTTTTGGAAACATGTAAACCGAGATCAGTTTTGGTGGCTTCATGTCAAATTGTAAGCTGTTGATTAAGAAGCCAGAGCATGTTTAGGCTTCCCAAGATGTAGAGAAATCATAATCTAGAGTAGTGGTGGCGAACCTATGGCACGGGTGCCAGAGGCGGCACTCGGAGCCCTCTCTGTGTGCACATGTGCTGTTGCCCCAGCCTTGCCTCCACCCGCGACCCCCTCCTTACCAGCAGCCTCCCTGGAGGAGAGTTGCCCCTGAGCGTGGCCCACACGGAGCACCGCAGCCAAGGACATGGCAGCCAGGCAGCGTACACAAGACTCTGCCCTCACGCGCCAACGCGCACAGTTGATGTTGCAGGGGGTGGGCAGAGGGCGTGGCCGCCATGACGCTGCTGGGCTGCCTAGGCGATGTGCGGTGGGCCCTGGAGGTGGTGAGTGGCCCTTTGGGCACCCTTTGGGGGTGGGACAGGGGGTGGAGCAAGGGTGGAGCCAGTTTTTGGGCACTCGGTCTCTAAAAGGTTCGCCATCACTGATCTAGAGCTATTTGCCTGCTTTTTTTCCCCAATAGGATCATGTTTAACCTTCCTAAGGACTCAGGCTTTTATAAGCCATGTTTTAAACTATGGTTTACATATCCAGACATCAGATTGAACTACATCAGGCACAGAGGGCGCCTCCTGAGTCTGCTTTGCAGTTGATTGCAGATCATGACTTGTCAGAGATCAGAGTCAACTTATATAACGGAGGGACCCTTGTTGCAATATTCTATACAATGTATCAATGCTTATTGCTAAGTACTTTCTCAAACAAAAGCTAGCCTACGTGACCAACAGCTAGGTCACGTATGCCTAAGGTGACTTCCTCATTTCCTAAAGGGCACAAAAAAGACCGTATATGGTAGTAAGGAAATGTTCCCCTCCTCCTGAGATGTAACCACTCCCATACCTGAT